>NC_140590.1:1303141862-1303144362 GCF_964204655.1 Triturus cristatus | reverse complement strand
TTTTTACACTTTCCACGAGACTTGCTGTTGCCAAGGCTTGTTGGCTCCAATCTGGTCCCCGACACCACAGTAGGCTGCAGACTTCGTGGGACACACCCGAATCCAGCTCCTGGTTGTCGTCGACGCCTCCTGGACCTCGTGGCTGAAGAGTCAAGACACCTGTGATCACCTGAAATCACCCGACGACTGTGGGCATCCATCTTCCTTGCCCCGGGTCACTGCCAAGTGACTTTGCACACTGTCTCCTTTGCTTTCAGGTCTTCTTTCTTCTGAATCCAGCCTTGGATTCCACCAGACACTTCTCCTGTCTTCACAAGCAGCAAGTCTTCTTTGGCTCCCATTGAAAACGACGCCGCGACCCGACACCAAAAGGCACCTATGCACCCGGCTTCCCTTGGTAAGGTAACTCCAGCACTACGGTGCTCCTGTGTGTGTTGGCTCTAGAACTACTTACCCTGTAAGTGACTTGCTTGTAGACTCTCCCGAAGTATCCTAAAACTTTATAATTCCAACCGTGACTTGCTCCATTGAAGTCTATTGGGATCCGCGGCTGTGTTCTCACACTGCATGCGTCTCCCGTGGGTCCTTTACTTACCTGCCTTGCGTGGATTAGTGAGGCCCCAGCGCTTCTGAAGGCCCTAGGCCTTGTCATCTCGCAAGTCGATCTTTCTAAGTCTCTTTTTTAGTATATGGTCTGGTACGCCCCTAGGGCCCCAGCCATATTTGTGCTTCACTTGTTGTGAAATGTTGATTTGTGCATATGTTCCTGACTTCTAATCTCATAAAGAGATTAGTAGAGTGTTAGAAATAAATACATATATATTTTATATATATACATGTGTGGTGTCCTTTCATTTAGTAATTCAAGAGATTATAAGGTAAAACAAGCTGCTTTACATTCCTCTAAAGACTTAGACTGAAGGCTGCTCTCCACAGCTACCACTAGAATAGCTTTCTTTAAAAGGTTGTCTTAAACCTATCTACCATACGAGTCGAATTGGACTGGTGCAAGGTGGCCACTTTAACTAGTGGCCAGCATATGCCAGGCCAACTTCTCACATTCAGTCAGTGAGAGTGGAAGAGTCAGTCAGTCAGTGAGTCAGTGAGTCAGTGAGTCAGTGAGAGTGAGCGAGTCAGGGAGAGCGAGTCAGGGAGAGCGAGTCAGGGAGAGTGAGTGGAAGAGTCAGTCAGTGGAGGAGAGTCAGTGAGAGTGAGTGGAAGAGTGTCAGTGAGAGTCAGTGGAAGAGTCAGTCAGTTAGTGAGAGTGGAAGAGTCAGTCAGTCAGCCAGTGAGAGAGAGTCTGTGAGAGAAAGAGAGAGAGAGTCTGTGAGAGAGAGTGAGAGAGTGAGTGAGTGAGAGAGTGTCAGTGAGAGTCAGTCAGTGAGAGAGAGTGGAAGAGTCAAGTGGAAGAGTCAGTCAGTGAGAGAGTGAGTGGAAGAGTCAGTCAGTCAGTGAGAGAGAGACAGTGAGAGAGAGTCAGTGAGAGAGTCTGTCAGTGAGGGTGTGTGTGAGTGTGAGTGTGTGTGTGAGAGAGAGTGTGAGAGAGTGAGAGTGTGTGAGTGAGAGAGTGACTGAGAGTGAGAGAGAGTGACTGAGAGTGAGAGAGAGTGACAGAGTGAGAGAGAGTGAGAGTCTGTCTGTGAGAGTGAGTCTGTCTGTGAGTGTGAGTCTGTCTGTGAGTGTGAGTCTGTCTGTGAGTGTGAGTCTGTCTGTGAGTGTGAGTCTGTCTGTGAGTGTGAGTCTGTCTGTGAGTGTGAGTCTGTCTGTGAGTGTGAGTCTGTCTGTGAGTGTGAGTCTGTCTGTGAGTCAGTCAGTGTGAATGAGAGTGAGAGTGAGTCAGTGTGAGTGAGAGTGAGTCAGTGTGAGTGAGAGTGAGTCAGTGTGAATGAGAGTGAGTCAGTGTGAGTGGGAGTGAGTCAGTGTGAATGAGTGAGTCAGTGTGAATTAGTGAGTCCATGAGAGTGAGTGAGTCAGTGAGAGTGAGTGAGTCAGTGAGAGTGAGTCCGCGAGAGTGTCAGTGAGAGTGAGTCAGTGAGTCAGTGAGAGTGAGTAAGTCAGTCAGAGTCTGTCAGTGAGAGAGAGTAAGTCAGTCTCTCAGCAAGAGAGTGAGTCAGTGTGAATGAGAGTGAGTCAGTGTGAATGAGAGTGAGTCAGTGTGAATGAGAGTGAGTCAGTGTGAATGAGAGTGAGTCAGTGTGAATGAGAGTGAGTCAGTGTGAATGAGTGAGTCAGTGTGAATGAGTGAGTCAGTGTGAATGAGTGAGTCAGTGTGAATGAGTGAGTCAGTGTGAATGAGTGAGTCAGTGAGAGAGTCAGTGTGAGAGTGAGTGAGTCAGTGAGAGTGAGTGAGTGAGTCAGTGAGAGTGTCAGTGAGAGTGAGTCAGTGAGTCAGTGAGAGTGAGTAAGTCAGTCAGTCTGTCAGTGAGAGAGAGTAAGTCAGTCTCTCAGTGAGCGAGTGAGTCAGTGTGTGTGAGAGTGAGTCAGTGTGAGTGAGAGTGAG